>NC_132937.1:94190872-94230872 GCF_034638445.1 Ciconia boyciana | reverse complement strand
CTGCATTCGCTGCCGCACAGACATTCGTGCTCTGTAATAGCTTTGCTTGGTAAAGGAGCAACACTCTCTATCTCACTCTTTAGGAGCCCCGGAGCGAAATTCGAACGTCCAGCGTTAGCGCACAGGAAAGCTGCCAGCATGGAACGCTGTAGCTGGTTTTCACTGTCCCTTGGATCTGCATTCGCTGTCGCACAGACATTCGTGCTCTGTAATAGCTTTGCTTGGTAAAGGGGCAACACTCTGTATCTCACTCTCCCGCAGCCCGGGTCCTAAATTAAAAACGTCCAGCGATTGCGCTCACAGGAAAGCTGCCAGCACCGAACGGTGTAGCTGGGTTTCACTGTCCCTTGGAACTGCATTCGCTGCCGCACAGACATTCGCAGTATCCAAAAGCTGTGCTTCGTAAAGGGGCAACACTGTGTATCTCACTCTCCCGCAGCCCGGGTACTGAATTCGAAACGTCCATCTATTGCGCCCACAGGAAAGCTGCCAGCACCGAAAGCTGAGCTGGTTTTCACTGTCCCTTGGAACTGCATTCGCTGCCGCACAGACATTCGTGCTCTGTAATAGCTTTGCTTGGTAAAGGGGCAACACTGTGTATCTCACTCTCCCGCAGCCCGGGTGCCAAATTGAAACGTCCCGCGGTGCGCTCACAGGAAAGCTGCCAGCACCGAACGGTGTGGTTGGGTTTTCACTATCCCTTGGAACTGCATTCGCTGCAGCACAGACATTCGTGCTCTGTAATAGCTGTGCTTCGTAAAGGGGCAACACTGTGTATCTCACTCTCCCGCAGCCCCGGGTCCTGATTTGAAACGTCCATCGGTGCGCCCACAGGAAGGCTGCCAGCACCGAAAGCTGTAGCTGGTTTTCACTGTCCCATGAACTGCATTCGCTGCCGCTGGGGCATTCGTGCTCTGTAATAGCTGTGCTTGGTAATGGGGCAATTCTCTGTATCTCTCTCTTTTGGAGCCCAGTACCCAAAAGTCGAAACGTCCAGCGATTGCGCCCACAGGAAAGCTGCCAGCACCCGACGGTGTAGCTGGTTTTCACTGTCCTTGGGGCTGCATTAAGCTGCCGCACTGGGAGACATTCGTGCTCTCCAAAAGCTGTAGCTTCGTAAAGGGGCAACATACTGTGTATCTCCACTCTCCCGCAGCCCGGGTAGTGAATTCAAAAGCGATCCATCTATTGCGCCCTACAGGAAAGCTGCCAGCACCGAGAAACGCTGAGCTGGTTTTCACTGTCCCTTGAACTGCATCGTACGCGTGCCGCACAGAACATTACGTGCTGCTGTAATAGCTAACTTGCTTGGTAAAAGGGGCAACACTGTGTATCTCACTGTCCCGCAGCCCGGGTGCCAAATTCGAAAGCGTCCAGCGATTGCGCTCACAGGAAAGCTTCTCCAGCACCGAAAGCTGTAGTTGGGTTTCACTATCCCTTGAACTGCATTCGCTGCGTCGAACAGACATTCGTGCTCTGTAATAGCTTTGCTTCGTAAAGGGGCAACACTGTGTATCTCACTCTCCCGCAGCCCGGGTCCTGATTTCAAACGTCCATCGATTGCGCCCTTCACAGGAAAGCTGCCAGCACCCGAAAGCTGAGCTGGTTTTCACTGTCCCTTGGAACTGACCATTTCCCGCTGCCGCACAGACATTCCGTGCTCTGTAATAGCTGTGCTTGGTAAACAGGCAATTCTCTTTCTCTCACTCTCCCGGAGCCCCGGTGCAAAAGTCGAAACGATCAGCGATTGCGCCCACACGGAAAGCTGCCAGCACCGAACGGTGTAGCTGGTTTTCACTGTCCCTTGGAACTGCATTCGCTGCACGCACAGACATTGCGTGCTCTGTAATAGCTTTGCTTGGTAACGAGTAGGAGCAACACTCTCTATCTCACTCTCCCGGAGCATCCCGGAGCAGAAATTCGAAACGTCTGAAGCGATTGCGCCCACAGGAAAGCTGCCAGCACCGGAACGCTGTAACTGGTTTCACTATCCCTTGCAACTGCATTCGCTGCCGCACAGGAACATTCGTGCTCTGTAATAGCTTTGCTTTGTAAAAGGTAACACTCTGTATCTCACTCTTTAGGAGCCCCCGTGCAAAAGTCGAAACGTCCAGCGATTGCGCGCACATGAAAGCTGCCAGCACCGAAAGCTGTAGCTGGTTTTCACTGCCCCTGGGAACTGCATTCGCTGTCGCACAGACATTCGTGCTCTGTAATAGCTTTGCTTGGTAAAGGGGCAACACTGTGTATCTCACTCTCCCGCAGCCCGGGTGCCAAATTCGAAACGTCCAGCGATTGCGCTCACAGGAAAGCTGCCAGCACCGAACGCTGTAGCTGGTTTTCACTGTCCCTTGGAACTGCATTCGCTGCCGCACAGACATTCGCGCTCTGTAATAGCTTTGCTTGGTAAACAGGTAACACTCTGTATCTCACTCTCCCGCATCCCGGGTGCAAAAGTCGAAACGTCCACCGATTGCGCTCACAGGAAAGCTGCCAGCACCGAGCACTGTAGCTGGTTTTCACTGTCCCATGGAACTGCATTCGCTGCCGCACAGACATTCGTGCTCTGTAATAGCTTTGCTTGGTAAAGGGGCAACACTGTGTATCTCACTCTCCCGCATCCCGGGTGCAAAAGTCGAAATGTCCAGCGATTGCGCCCACAGGAAAGCTGCCAGCACCGAACGGTGTAGCTGGGTTTCACTGTCCCTTGGAACTGCATTCGCTGCCGCACAGACATTCGTGCTCTGTAATAGCTTTGCTTGGTAAAGGGGCAACACTGTGTATCTCACTCTCCCGCAGCCCGGGTGCCAAATTCGAAACGTCCAGCGATTGCGCTCACAGGAAAGCTGCCAGCACCGAAAGGTGTAGCTGGGTTTCACTGTCCCTTGGAACTGCATTCGCTGCCGCACAGACATTCGCAGTATCCAAAAGCTGTGCTTCGTAAAGGGGCAACACTGTGTATCTCACTCTCCCGCAGCCCGGGTACTGAATTCGAAACGTCCATCTATTGCGCCCACAGGAAAGCTGCCAGCACCGAAAGATGAGCTGGTTTTCACTATCCCTTGGAACTGCATTCGCTGCCGCACAGACATTCGTGCTCTGTAATAGCTTTGCTTGGTAAAGGAGCAACACTCTCTATCTCACTCTTTAGGAGCCCCGGAGCGAAATTCGAAAGGTCCAGCGTTAGCGCCCACAGGAAAGCTGCCAGCACCGAACGCTGTAGCTGGTTTTCACTATCCCTTGGAACTGCATTCGCTGCCGCACAGACATTCGTGCTCTGTAATAGCTTTGCTTTGTAAAAGGTAACACTCTGTATCTCACTCTTTAGGATCCCCGGTGCAAAAGTCGAAATGTCCAGCGATTGCGCGCACATGAAAGCTGCCAGCACCGAAAGCTGTAGCTGGTTTTCACTGTCCCTTGGAACTGCATTCGCTGTCGCACAGACATTCGTGCTCTGTAATAGCTTTGCTTGGTAAAGGGGCAACACTGTGTATCTCACTCTCCCGCAGCCCGGGTGCCAAATTCGAAACGTCCAGCGATTGCGCTCACATGAAAGCTGCCAGCACCGAAAGCTGTAGCTGGTTTTCACTGTCCCTTGGAACTGCATTCGCTGCCGCACAGACATTCGCAGTATCCAAAAGCTTTGCTTCGTAAAGGGGAAACACTGTGTATCTCACTCTCCCGCAGGCCGGGTCCTGAATTCGAAACGTCCATCGATTGCGCCCACAGGAAAGCTGCCAGCACCGAAAGCTGTAGCTGGTTTTCACTGTCCCTTGGAACTGCATTCGCTGCCGCACAGACATTCGTGCTCTGTAATAGCTTTGCTTGGTAAAGGAGCAACACTCTCTATCTCACTCTTTAGGAGCCCCGGAGCGAAATTCGAACGTCCAGCGTTAGCGCCCACAGGAAAGCTGCCAGCATGGAACGCTGTAGCTGGTTTTCACTGTCCCTTGGAACTGCATTCGCTGCCGCACAGACATTCGTGCTCTGTAATAGCTTTGCTTTGTAAAAGGTAACACTCTGTATCTCACTCTTTAGGAGCCCCCGTGCAAAAGTCGAAACGTCCAGCGATTGCGCTCACAGGAAAGCTGCCAGCACCGAAAGCTGTAGCTGGTTTTCACTGTCCCTTGGAACTGCATTCGCTGCCGCACAGACATTCGTGCTCTGTAATAGCTGTGCTTGGTAAAGGGGCAACACTCTCTATCTCACTCTCCCGCAGCCCCGGTGCAAAAGTCGAAACGTCCAGCGATTGCGCTCACAGGAAAGCTGCCAGCACCGAACACTGTAGCTGGTTTTCACTGTCCCTTGGAACTGCATTCGCTGCCGCACAGACATTCGTGCTCTGTAATAGCTTTGCTTGGTAAAGGATCAACACTGTGTATGTCCCTCTCCCGCAGCCTGGGTGCCAAAGTCGAAACGTCCAGCGATTACGCCCACAGGAAAGCTGCCAGCACCGAACGGTGTAGTTGGGTTTCACTATCCCTTGGAACTGCATTCGCTGCCGAACAGACATTCGTGCTCTGTAATAGCTGTGCTTCGTAAAGGGGCAACACTGTGTATCTCACTCTCCCGCAGCCCGGGTCCTGAATTCGAAACGTCCAGCGATTGCGCCCACAGGAAAGCTGCCAGCACCGAAAGCTGTAGCTGGTTTTCACTGTCCCTTGGAACTGCATTCGCTGCCGCACAGACATTCGTGCTCTGTAATAGCTGTGCTTGGTAAAGGGGCAACACTCTGTATCTCTCTCTTTTGGAGCCCCGGTGCAAAAGTCGAAATGTCCAGCGATTGCGCCCACAGGAAAGCTGCCAGCACCGAACGCTGTAGCTGGTTTTCACTGTCCCTTGGAACTGCATTCGGTGCCGCACAGACATTCGTGCTCTGTAATAGATTTGCTTGGTAAAGGGGCAACCCTCTCTATCTCACTCCTTAGGAGCCCCGGTGCCAAAATCGAAACGTCCAGCGATTGCGCGCACACGAAAGCAGCCAGCACCGAATGCTGTAGCTGGTTTTCACTGTCCCTTGGAACTGCATTCGCTGCCGCACAGACATTCGTGCTCTGTAATAGCTTTGCTTGGTAAAGGGGCAACACTGTGTATCTCCCTCTCCCGCAGCCCGGGTCCTAAATTCAAAACGTTCAGCGATTGCGCCCACAGGAAAGCTGCCAGCACCGAAAGCTGTAGCTGGTTTTCACTGTCCCTTGGAACTGCATTCGCTGCCGCACAGACATTCGTGCTCTGTAATAGCTTTGCTTGGTAAAGGAGCAACACTCTCTATCTCACTCTTTAGGAGCCCCGGAGCGAAATTCGAAAGGTCCAGCGTTAGCGCCCACAGGAAAGCTGCCAGCACCGAACGCTGTAGCTGGTTTTCACTGTCCCTTGGAACTGCATTCGCTGCCGCACAGACATTCGTGCTCTGTAATAGCTTTGCTTGGTAAAGGAGCAACACTCTCTATCTCACTCTTTAGGAGCCCCGCAGCCGAATTCGAAACGTCCAGCGATTGCGCCCACAGGAAAGCTGCCAGCACCGAAAGCTGTAGCTGGTTTTCACTATCCCTTGGAACTGCATTCGCTGCCGCACAGACATTCGTGCTCTGTAATAGCTTTGCTTGGTAAAGGGGCAACACTCTGTATCTCACTCTTTAGGAGCCCCCGTGCAAAAGTCGAAACGTCCAGCGATTGCGCCCACAGGAAAGCTGCCAGCACCGAAAGCTGTAGCTGGTTTTCACTGTCCCTTGGAACTGCATTCGCTGCCGCACAGACATTCGTGCTCTGTAATAGCTTTGCTTGGTAAAGGGGCAACACTCTGTATCTCACTCTACCGCAGCCCGGGTGCCAAAGTCGAAACGTCCAGCTTTTGCGCTCACAGGAAAGCAGCCAGCACCGAAAGCTGTAGCTGGTTTTCACTGCCCCTTGGAACTGCATTCGCTGCCGCACAGACATTCGTGCTCTGTAATAGCTTTGCTTGGTAAAGGGGCAACCCTCTCTATCTCACTCTTTAGGAGCCCCGCAGCCGAATTCGAAACGTCCAGCTTTTGCGCTCACAGGAAAGCAGCCAGCACCGAAAGCTGTAGCTGGTTTTCACTGTCCCTTGGAACTGCATTCGCTGCCGCAGATACATTCGTGCTCTGTAATAGCTTTGCTTGGTAAAGGGGCAATACTGTGTATCTCCCTCTCCCGCAGCCCCGGTGAAAAGTCGAAATGTCCAGCGATTGCGCCCACAGGAAAGCTGCCAGCACCGAAAGCTGTAGCTGGTTTTCACTGTCCCTTGGAACTGCATTCGCTGCCGCACAGACATTCGTGCTCTGTAATAGCTTTGCTTGGTAAAGGGGCAATACTGTGTATCTCCCTCTCCCGCAGCCCCGGTGCAAAAGAAGAAATGTCCAGCGATTGCGCCCACAGGAAAGCTGCCAGCACCGAAAGCTGTAGCTGGTTTTCACTGTCCCTTGGAACTGCATTCGCTGCCGCACAGACATTCGTGCTCTGTAATAGCTTTGCTTGGTAAAGGGGCAACACTCTGTATCTCACTCTCCCGCAGCCCCGGAGCGAAATTCGAAACGTCCAGCGATTGCGCCCACAGGAAAGCTGCCAGCACCGAAAGCTGTAGCTGGTTTTCACTGTCCCTTGGAACTGCATTCGCTGCCGCACAGACATTCGTGCTCTGTAATAGCTTTGCTTGGTAAAGGAGCAACACTCTCTATCTCACTCTTTAGGAGCCCCGGTTGCCAAATTCGAAACGTCCAGCGATTGCGCCCACAGGAAAGCTGCCAGCACCGAAAGCTGTAGCTGGTTTTCACTGTCCCTTGGAACTGCATTCGCTGCCGCACAGACATTCGTGCTCTGTAATAGCTTTGCTTGGTAAAGGGGCAACACTCTGTATCTCACTCTCCCGCAGCCCGGGTCCTAAATTAAAAACGTCCAGCGATTGCGCTCACAGGAAAGCTGCCAGCACCGAAAGCTGTAGCTGGTTTTCACTGTCCCTTGGAACTGCATTCGCTGCCGCACAGACATTCGTGCTCTGTAATAGCTTTGCTTGGTAAAGGAGCAACACTCTGTATCTCACTCTTTAGGAGCCCCGGAGCGAAATTCGAAAGGTCCAGCGTTAGCGCCCACAGGAAAGCTGCCAGCACCGAACGCTGTAGCTGGTTTTCACTGTCCCTTGGAACTGCATTCGCTGCCGCACAGACATTCGTGCTCTGTAATAGCTTTGCTTGGTAAAGGGGCAACACTGTGTATCTCACTCTCCCGCAGCCCGGGTCCTAAATTCAAAACGTCCAGCGATTGCGCCCACAGGAAAGCTGCCAGCACCGAAAGCTGTAGCTGGTTTTCACTGTCCCTTGGAACTGCATTCGCTGCCGCACAGACATTCGTGCTCTGTAATAGCTGTGCTTGGTAAAGGGGCAACACTCTGTATCTCACTCTCCCGGAGCCCCGGTGCAAAAGTCGAAATGTCCAGCGATTGCGCCCACAGGAAAGCTGCCAGCACCGAAAGCTGTAGCTGGTTTTCACTGTCCCTTGGAACTGCATTCGCTGCCGCACAGACATTCGTGCTCTGTAATAGCTTTGCTTGGTAAAGGGGCAACACTCTCTATCACTCTCCCGCAGCCCCCGAGCATATTTCGAAACGTCCAGCGATTGCACCCACGGGAAAGCTGCCAGCACCGAACGGTGTAGCTGGTTTTCACTGTCCCTTGGAACTGCATTCGCTGCCGCACAGACATTCGTGCTCTGTAATAGCTTTGCTTGGTAAAGGGGCAACACTCTCTATCACTCTCCCGCAGCCCCCGAGCATATTTCGAAACGTCCAGCGATTGCACCCACGGGAAAGTAGCAAGCACCGAAAGCTGAAGCTGGTTTTCACTGTGCCTTGGAACTGCATTCGCTGCCGCACAGACATTTGTGCTCTGTAATAGCTGTGCTTGGTAAAGGGGCAACACTCTCTATCTCACTCTCCCGCAGCCCGGGTGCCAAATTCGAAACGTCCAGCGATTGCGCCCACAGGAAAGCTGCCAGCACCGAACGCTGTAGCTGGTTTTCACTGTCCCTTGGAACTGCATTCGCTGCCGCACAGACATTCGTGCTCTGTAATAGCTTTGCTTGGTAAAGGGGCAACCCTCTCTATCTCACTCTTTAGGAGCCCCGGTGCCAAAGTCGAAACGTCCAGCGATTGCGCCCACACGAAAGCTGCCAGCACCGAACGCTGTAGCTGGTTTTCACTGTCCCTTGGAACTGCATTCGCTGCCGCACAGACATTCGTGCTCTGTAATAGCTTTGCTTGGTAAAGGGGCAACACTCTGTATCTCACTCTCCCGCAGCCCGGGTGCAAAAGTCGAAACGTCCAGCGATTGCGCCCACAGGAAAGCTGCCAGCACCGAAAGCTGTAGCTGGTTTTCACTGTCCCTTGGAACTGCATTCGCTGCCGCACAGACATTCGTGCTCTGTAATAGCTTTGCTTGGTAAAGGGGCAACACTCTGTATCTCACTCTCCCGCAGCCCGGGTGCAAAAGTCGAAACGTCCAGCGATTGCGCCCACAAGAAAGCTGCCAGCACCGAACGCTGTAGCTGGTTTTCACTGTCCCTTGGAACTGCATTCGCTGCCGCACAGACATTCGTGCTCTGTAATAGCTTTGCTTGGTAAAGGGGCAACACTCTGTATCTCACTCTCCCGCAGCCCCGGTGCAAAAGAAGAAATGTCCAGCGATTGCGCCCACAGGAAAGCTGCCAGCACCGAAAGCTGTAGCTGGTTTTCACTGTCCCTTGGAACTGCATTCGCTGCCGCACAGACATTCGTGCTCTGTAATAGCTTTGCTTGGTAAAGGGGCAATACTGTGTATCTCCCTCTCCCGCAGCCCGGGTGCCAAAGTCGAAACGTCCAGCGATTGCGCCCACAGGAAAGCTGCCAGCACCGAAAGCTGTAGCTGGTTTTCACTGTCCCTTGGAACTGCATTCGCTGCCGCACAGACATTCGTGCTCTGTAATAGCTGTGCTTGGTAAAGGGGCAACACTGTGTATCTCACTCTCCCGCAGCCCGGGTCCTAAATTCAAAACGTCCAGCGATTGCGCCCACAGGAAAGCTGCCAGCACCGAAAGCTGAGCTGGTTTTCACTGTCCCTTGGAACTGCATTCGCTGCCGCACAGACATTCGTGCTCTGTAATAGCTTTGCTTGGTAAAGGGGCAACCCTCTCTATCTCACTCCCGCAGCCCCCGAGCATATTTCGAAACGTCCAGCGATTGCACCCACGGGAAAGTAGCAAGCACCGAAAGCTGAAGCTGGTTTTCACTGTCCCTTGGAACTGCATTCGCTGCCGCACAGACATTCGTGCTCTGTAATAGCTTTGCTTGGTAAAGGAGCAACACTCTCTATCTCACTCCTTAGGAGCCCCGGTGCAAAATTCGAAATGTCCAGCGATTGCGCCCACACGAAAGCTGCCAGCACCGAACGCTGTAGCTGGTTTTCACTGTCCCTTGGAACTGCATTCGCTGTCGCACAGACATTCGTGCTCTGTAATAGCTTTGCTTGGTAAAGGGGCAACACTCTGTATCTCACTCTCCCGCAGCCCGGGTGCCAAAGTCGAAACGTCCAGCGATTGCGCCCACAGGAAAGCTGCCAGCACCGAAAGCTGTAGCTGGTTTTCACTGTCCCTTGGAACTGCATTCGCTGCCGCACAGACATTCGTGCTCTGTAATAGCTTTGCTTGGTAAAGGGGCAACACTCTGTATCTCACTCTCCCGGAGCCCCGGTGCAAAATTCGAAACGTCCAGCGATTGCGCCCACAGGAAAGCTGCCAGCACCGAAAGCTGTAGCTGGTTTTCACTGTCCCTTGGAACTGCATTCGCTGCCGCACAGACATTCGTGCTCTGTAATAGCTTTGCTTGGTAAAGGGGCAACACTGTGTATCTCACTCTCCCGCAGCCCGGGTGCCAAATTCGAAACGTCCAGCGATTGCGCCCACAGGAAAGCTGCCAGCACCGAAAGCTGAGCTGGTTTTCACTGTCCCTTGGAACTGCATTCGCTGCCGCACAGACATTCGTGCTCTGTAATAGCTTTGCTTGGTAAAGGGGCAATACTGTGTATCTCCCTCTCCCGCAGCCCCGGTGCAAAAGAAGAAATGTCCAGCGATTGCGCCCACAGGAAAGCTGCCAGCACCGAAAGCTGTAGCTGGTTTTCACTGTCCCTTGGAACTGCATTCGCTGCCGCACAGACATTCGTGCTCTGTAATAGCTTTGCTTGGTAAAAGGTAACACTCTGTATCTCACTCTTTAGGAGCCCCGGTGCAAAAGTCGAAACGTCCAGCGATTGCGCCCACAGGAAAGCTGCCAGCACCGAAAGCTGTAGCTGGTTTTCACTGTCCCTTGGAACTGCATTCGCTGCCGCACAGACATTCGTGCTCTGTAATAGCTTTGCTTGGTAAAGGGGCAACACTCTGTATCTCACTCTCCCGCAGCCCCGGTGCAAAAGTCGAAACGTCCAGCGATTGCGCTCACAGGAAAGCTGCCAGCACCGAACGCTGTAGCTGGTTTTCACTGTCCCTTGGAACTGCATTCGCTGCCGCACAGACATTCGTGCTCTGTAATAGCTTTGCTTGGTAAAGGGGCAACACTCGCTATCTCACTCTCCCGGAGCCCCGGAGCGAAATTCGAAACGTCCAGCCATTGCGCCCACAGGAAAGCTGCCAGCACCGAACGCTGTAGCTGGTTTTCACTGTCCCTTGGAACTGCATTCGCTGCCGCACAGACATTCGTGCTCTGTAATAGCTTTGCTTGGTAAAGGGGCAACACTCTGTATCTCACTCTCCCGCAGCCCGGGTGCCAAATTCGAAACGTCCAGCGATTGCGCTCACAGGAAAGCTGCCAGCACCGAACGGTGTAGCTGGGTTTCACTGTCCCTTGGAACTGCATTCGCTGCCGCACAGACATTCGCAGTATCCAAAAGCTGTGCTTCGTAAAGGGGCAACACTGTGTATCTCACTCTCCCGCAGCCCGGGTACTGAATTCGAAACGTCCATCTATTGCGCCCACAGGAAAGCTGCCAGCACCGAAAGCTGAGCTGGTTTTCACTGTCCCTTGGAACTGCATTCGCTGCCGCACAGACATTCGTGCTCTGTAATAGCTTTGCTTGGTAAAGGGGCAACACTGTGTATCTCACTCTCCCGCAGCCCGGGTGCCAAATTCGAAACGTCCAGCGATTGCGCTCACAGGAAAGCTGCCAGCACCGAACGGTGTAGTTGGGTTTCACTATCCCTTGGAACTGCATTCGCTGCCGAACAGACATTCGTGCTCTGTAATAGCTGTGCTTCGTAAAGGGGCAACACTGTGTATCTCACTCTCCCGCAGCCCGGGTCCTGATTTCGAAACGTCCATCGATTGCGCCCACAGGAAAGCTGCCAGCACCGAAAGCTGAGCTGGTTTTCACTGTCCCTTGGAACTGCATTCGCTGCCGCACAGACATTCGTGCTCTGTAATAGCTGTGCTTGGTATAGGGGCAATTCTCTCTTTCTCTCTCTTTTGGAGCCCCGGTGCAAAAGTCGAAACGTCCAGCGATTGCGCCCACACGAAAGCTGCCAGCACCGAACGGTGTAGCTGGTTTTCACTGTCCCTTGGAACTGCATTCGCTGCCGCACAGACATTCGTGCTCTGTAATAGCTTTGCTTGGTAAAGGAGCAACACTCTCTATCTCACTCTTTAGGAGCCCCGGAGCGAAATTCGAACGTCCAGCGATTGCGCCCACACGAAAGCTGCCAGCACCGAACGCTGTAACTGGTTTTCACTATCCCTTGCAACTGCATTCGCTGCCGCACAGACATTCGTGCTCTGTAATAGCTTTGCTTTGTAAAAGGTAACACTCTGTATCTCACTCTTTAGGAGCCCCCGTGCAAAAGTCGAAACGTCCAGCGATTGCGCGCACATGAAAGCTGCCAGCACCGAAAGCTGTAGCTGGTTTTCACTGCCCCTGGGAACTGCATTCGCTGCCGCACAGACATTCGTGCTCTGTAATAGCTTTGCTTGGTAAAGGGGCAACACTGTGTATCTCACTCTCCCGCAGCCCGGGTGCCAAATTCGAAACGTCCAGCGATTGCGCTCACAGGAAAGCTGCCAGCACCGAAAGCTGTAGCTGGTTTTCACTGTCCCTTGGAACTGCATTCGCTGCCGCACAGACATTCGTGCTCTGTAATAGCTTTGCTTGGTAAACAGGTAACACTCTGTATCTCACTCTCCCGCATCCCGGGTGCAAAAGTCGAAACGTCCAGCGATTGCGCTCACAGGAAAGCTGCCAGCACCGAAAGCTGTAGCTGGTTTTCACTGTCCCTTGGAACTGCATTCGCTGCCGCACAGACATTCGTGCTCTGTAATAGCTTTGCTTGGTAAAGGGGCAACACTGTGTATCTCACTCTCCCGCAGCCCGGGTGCAAAAGTCGAAATGTCCAGCGATTGCGCCCACAGGAAAGCTGCCAGCACCGAACGGTGTAGCTGGGTTTCACTGTCCCTTGGAACTGCATTCGCTGCCGCACAGACATTCGCAGTATCCAAAAGCTGTGCTTCGTAAAGGGGCAACACTGTGTATCTCACTCTCCCGCAGCCCGGGTGCCAAATTCGAAACGTCCAGCGATTGCGCTCACAGGAAAGCTGCCAGCACCGAAAGCTGAGCTGGTTTTCACTATCCCTTGGAACTGCATTCGCTGCCGCACAGACATTCGTGCTCTGTAATAGCTTTGCTTGGTAAAGGGGCAACACTCTGTATCTCACTCTACCGCAGCCCGGGTGCCAAAGTCGAAACGTCCAGCGATTGCGCCCACAGGAAAGCTGCCAGCACCGAAAGCTGTAGCTGGTTTTCACTGTCCCTTGGAACTGCATTCGCTGCCGCACAGACATTCGTGCTCTGTAATAGCTTTGCTTGGTAAAGGAGCAACACTCTCTATCTCACTCTTTAGGAGCCCCGGAGCGAAATTCGAACGTCCAGCGTTAGCGCCCACAGGAAAGCTGCCAGCATGGAACGCTGTAGCTGGTTTTCACTGTCCCTTGGAACTGCATTCGCTGTCGCACAGACATTCGTGCTCTGTAATAGCTTTGCTTGGTAAAGGGGCAACACTCTGTATCTCACTCTCCCGCAGCCCGGGTCCTAAATTAAAAACGTCCAGCGATTGCGCTCACAGGAAAGCTGCCAGCACCGAACGGTGTAGCTGGTTTTCACTGTCCCTTGGAACTGCATTCGCTGCCGCACAGACATTCGTGCTCTGTAATAGCTGTGCTTTGTAAAGGGGCAACACTGTGTATCTCCCTCTCCCGCAGCCCGGGTCCTAAATTCAAAACGTTCAGCGATTGCGCCCACAGGAAAGTTGCCAGCACCGAAAGCTGAGCTGGTTTTCACTGTCCCTTGGAACTGCATTCGCTGCCGCACAGACATTCGTGCTCTGTAATAGCTTTGCTTGGTAAAGGGGCAACACTGTGTATCTCACTCTCCCGCAGCCCGGGTGCCAAATTCGAAACGTCCAGCGATTGCGCTCACAGGAAAGCTGCCAGCACCGAACGGTGTAGCTGGGTTTCACTGTCCCTTGGAACTGCATTCGCTGCCGCACAGACATTCGTGCTCTGTAATAGCTTTGCTTGGTAAAGGGGCAACACTGTGTATCTCACTCTCCCGCAGCCCGGGTCCTGATTTCGAAACGTCCATCGATTGCGCCCACAGGAAAGCTGCCAGCACCGAAAGCTGAGCTGGTTTTCACTGTCCCTTGGAACTGCATTCGCTGCCGCACAGACATTCGTGCTCTGTAATAGCTGTGCTTGGTATAGGGGCAATTCTCTCTATCTCTCTCTCCCGGAGCCCCGGTGCAAAAGTCGAAACGTCCAGCGATTGCGCCCACACGAAAGCTGCCAGCACCGAACGGTGTAGCTGGTTTTCACTGTCCCTTGGAACTGCATTCGCTGCCGCACAGACATTCGTGCTCTGTAATAGCTTTGCTTGGTAAAGGAGCAACACTCTCTATCTCACTCTTTAGGAGCCCCGGAGCGAAATTCGAACGTCCAGCGATTGCGCCCACACGAAAGCTGCCAGCACCGAACGCTGTAACTGGTTTTCACTATCCCTTGCAACTGCATTCGCTGCCGCACAGACATTCGTGCTCTGTAATAGCTTTGCTTTGTAAAAGGTAACACTCTGTATCTCACTCTTTAGGAGCCCCCGTGCAAAAGTCGAAACGTCCAGCGATTGCGCGCACATGAAAGCTGCCAGCACCGAAAGCTGTAGCTGGTTTTCACTGCCCCTGGGAACTGCATTCGCTGTCGCACAGACATTCGTGCTCTGTAATAGCTTTGCTTGGTAAAGGGGCAACACTGTGTATCTCACTCTCCCGCAGCCCGGGTGCCAAATTCGAAACGTCCAGCGATTGCGCTCACAGGAAAGCTGCCAGCACCGAACGCTGTAGCTGGTTTTCACTGTCCCTTGGAACTGCATTCGCTGCCGCACAGACATTCGCGCTCTGTAATAGCTTTGCTTGGTAAAGGGGCAACACTCTGTATCTCACTCTCCCGGAGCCCGGGTCCTGAATTCGAAACGTCCAGCGATTGCGCCCACAGGAAAGCTGCCAGCACCGAACGCTGTAGCTGGTTTTCACTGTCCCTTGGAACTGCATTCGCTGCCGCACAGACATTCGTGCTCTGTAATAGCTTTGCTTGGTAAAGGGTCAACACTGTGTATCTCCCTCTCCCGCAGTCCGGGTGCAAAAGTCGAAACGTCCAGCGATTGCGCTCACAGGAAAGCTGCCAGCACCGAACGGTGTAGCTGGTTTTCACTGTCCCTTGGAACTGCATTCGCTGCCGCACAGACATTCGTGCTCTGTAATAGCTTTGCTTGGTAAAGGGGCAACACTGTGTATCTCACTCTCGGGCAGCCCGGGTACTGAATTGGAAACGTCCATCTATTGCGCCCACAGGAAAGCTGCCAGCACCGAAAGCTGTAGCTGGTTTTCACTATCCCTTGGAACTGCATTCGCTGCCGCACAGACATTCGTGCTCTGTAATAGCTTTGCTTGGTAAAGGGGCAACACTGTGTATCTCACTCTCCCGCAGCCCGGGTGCCAAATTCGAAACGTCCAGCGATTGCGCCCACAGGAAAGCTGCCAGCACCGAAAGCTGTAGCTGGTTTTCACTGTCCCTTGGAACTGCATTCGCTGCCGCACAGACATTCGTGCTCTGTAATAGCTTTGCTTGGTAAAGGGGCAACACTCTGTATCTCACTCTCCCGCAGCCCGGTTGCCAAATTCGAACGTCCAGCGATTGCGCCCACAGGAAAGCTGCCAGCACCGAAAGCTGTAGCTGGTTTTCACTGTCCCTTGGAACTGCATTCGCTGCCGCACAGACATTCGTGCTCTGTAATAGCTTTGCTTGGTAAAGGGGCAATACTGTGTATCTCCCTCTCCCGCAGCCCGGGTGCAAAATTCGAAACGTCCCGCGATTGCGCCCACACGAAAGCTGCCAGCACCGAACGCTGTAGCTGGTTTTCACTGTCCCTTGGAACTGCATTCGCTGCCGCACAGACATTCGTGCTCTGTAATAGCTTTGCTTGGTAAAGGGGCAACACTCTGTATCTCACTCTCCCGCAGCCCCGGTGCCAAATTCGAAACGTCCAGCGATTGCGCCCACAGGAAAGCTGCCAGCACCGAAAGCTGTAGCTGGTTTTCACTGTCCCTTGGAACTGCATTCGCTGCCGCACAGACATTCGTGCTCTGTAATAGCTTTGCTTGGTAAAGGGGCAACACTCTGTATCTCACTCTCCCGCAGCCCGGGTGCTAAATTCGAAACGTCCAGCGATTGCGCCCACAGGAAAGCTGCCAGCACCGAAAGCTGTAGCTGGTTTTCACTGTCCCTTGGAACTGCATTCGCTGCCGCACAGACATTCGTGCTCTGTAATAGCTTTGCTTGGTAAAGGGGCAACACTCTGTATCTCACTCTCCCGCAGACCAGGTGCCAAATTCGAAATGTCCAGCGATTGCGCCCACAGGAAAGCTGCCAGCACCGAAAGCTGTAGCTGGTTTTCACTGTCCCTTGGAACTGCATTCGCTGCCGCACAGACATTCGTGCTCTGTAATAGCTTTGCTTGGTAAAGGGGCAACACTCTGTATCTCACTCTCCCGCAGCCACAGTGTTCCGAAATGTCCAGCGATTGCGCCCACAGGAAAGCTGCCAGCACCGAAAGCTGTAGCTGGTTTTCACTGTCCCTTGGAACTGCATTCGCTGCCGCAGATACATTCGTGCTCTGTAATAGCTTTGCTTGGTAAAGGGGCAATACTGTGTATCTCCCTCTCCCGCAGCCCCGGTGCAAAAGAAGAAATGTCCAGCGATTGCGCCCACAGGAAAGCTGCCAGCACCGAAAGCTGTAGCTGGTTTTCACTGTCCCTTGGAACTGCATTCGCTGCCGCACAGACATTCGTGCTCTGTAATAGCTGTGCTTGGTAAAGGGGCAACACTGTGTATCTCCCTCTCCCGCAGCCCGGGTCCTGAATTCGAAACGTCCAGCGATTGCGCCCACAGGAAAGCTGCCAGCACCGAAAGCTGTAGCTGGTTTTCACTGTCCCTTGGAACTGCATTCGCTGCCGCACAGACATTCGTGCTCTGTAATAGCTTTGCTTGGTAAAGGGGCAACACTCTGTATCTCACTCTCCCGCAGCCCGGGTGCCAAAGTCGAAACGTCCAGCGATTGCGCCCACACGAAAGCTGCCAGCACCGAAAGCTGTAGCTGGTTTTCACTGTCCCTTGGAACTGCATTCGCTGCCGCACAGACATTCGCACTATCCAAAAGCTGTGCTTCATAAAGGGGCAACACTTTGTATCTCATTCTCCCGCAGCCCGCGTGCCAAATTCGAAACGTCCAGCGATTGCGCCCACAGGAAAGCTGCCAGCACCGAAAGCTGTAGCTGGTTTTCACTGTCCCTTGGAACTGCATTCGCTGCCGCACAGACATTCGTGCTCTGTAATAGCTTTGCTTGGTAAAGGGGCAACACTGTGTATCTCACTCTCCCGCAGCCCGGGTGCCAAATTCGAAACGTCCAGCGATTGCGCCCACAGGAAAGCTGCCAGCACCGAAAGCTGTAGCTGGTTTTCACTGTCCCTTGGAACTGCATTCGCTGCCGCACAGACATTCGTGCTCTGTAATAGCTTTGCTTGGTAAAGGGGCAACACTCTCTATCTCACTCTCCCGCAGCCCGGGTGCCAAAGTCGAAACGTCCAGCGATTGCGCCCACACGAAAGCTGCCAGCACCGAAAGCTGTAGCTGGTTTTCACTGTCCCTTGGAACTGCATTCGCTGCCGCACAGACATTCGTGCTCTGTAATAGCTTTGCTTGGTAAAGGAGCAACACTCTCTATCTCACTCACCCGGAGCCCCGGTGCTAAATTCGAACCGTCCAGCGATTGCGACCACAGGAAAGCAGCCAGCACCGAACGCTGTAGCTGGTTTTCACTGTCCCTTGGAACTGCATTCGCTGCCGCACAGACATTCGTGCTCTGTAATAGCTTTGCTTGGTAAAGGACAACACTCTGTATCTCTCTCTCCCGCAGCCCCATGCAAAAGTCGAAATGTCCAGCGATTGCGCCCACAGGAAAGCTGCCAGCACCGAAAGCTGTAGCTGGTTTTCACTGTCCCTTGGAACTGCATTCGCTGCCGCACAGACATTCGTGCTCTGTAATAGCTTTGCTTGGTAAAGGGGCAACACTGTGTATCTCCCTCTCCCGCAGCCCGGGTGCCAAAGTCGAAACGTCCAGCGATTGCGCCCACAGGAAAGCTGCCAGCACCGAAAGCTGTAGCTGGTTTTCACTGTCCCTTGGAACTGCATTCGCTGCCGCACAGACATTCGTGCTCTGTAATAGCTTTGCTTGGTAAAGGGGCAATACTGTGTATCTCCCTCTCCCGCAGCCCGGGTGCCAAAGTCGAAACGTCCAGCGATTGCGCTCACAGGAAAGCTGCCAGCACCGAAAGCTGTAGCTGGTTTTCACTGTCCCTTGGAACTGCATTCGCTGCCGCACAGACATTCGTGCTCTGTAATAGCTTTGCTTGGTAAAGGGGCAATACTGTGTATCTCCCTCTCCCGCAGCCCGGGTGCCAAAGTCGAAACGTCCAGCGATTGCGCCCACAGGAAAGCTGCCAGCACCGAAAGCTGTAGCTGGTTTTCACTGTCCCTTGGAACTGCATTCGCTGCCGCACAGACATTCGTGCTCTGTAATAGCTTTGCTTGGTAAAGGGGCAACACTCTCTATCTTACTCTCCCGCAGCCCGGGTGCCAAATTCGAAACGTCCAGCTTTTGCGCTCACAGGAAAGCAGCCAGCACCGAAAGCTGTAGCTGGTTTTCACTGTCCCTTGGAACTGCATTCGCTGCCGCACAGACATTCGTGCTCTGTAATAGCTTTGCTTGGTAAAGGGCAACACTCTGTATCTCCCTCTCCCGCAGCCCGGGTGCCAAAGTCGAAACGTCCAGCTTTTGCGCTCACAGGAAAGCTGCCAGCACCGAAAGCTGTAGCTGGTTTTCACTGTCCCTTGGAACTGCATTCGCTGCCGCACAGACATTCGTGCTCTGTAATAGCTTTGCTTGGTAAAGGGGCAACACTCTGTATCTCACTCTCCCGCAGCCCGGGTGCCAACTTCGAAACGTCCAGCGATTGCGCTAACAGGAAAGCTGCCAGCACCGAACGCTGTAGCTGGTTTTCACTGTCCCTTGGAACTGCATTCTCTGCCGCACAGACATTCGTGCTCTGTAATAGCTTTGCTTGGTAAGCAGGTAACACTCTGTATCTCACTCTTTAGGAGCCCCCGTGCAAAAGTCGAAACGTCCAGCGATTGCGCGCACATGAAAGCTGCCAGCACCGAAAGCTGTAGCTGGTTTTCACTGTCCCTTGGAACTGCATTCGCTGCCGCACAGACATTCGTGCTCTGTAATAGCTTTGCTTGGTAAAGGGGCAACACTGTGTATCTCACTCTCCCGCAGCCCGGGTGCCAAATTCGAAACGTCCAGCGATTGCGCTCACAGGAAAGCTGCCAGCACCGAACGGTGTAGCTGGTTTTCACTGTCCCTTGGAACTGCATTCGCTGCCGCACAGACATTCGTGCTCTGTAATAGCTGTGCTTGGTAAAGGGGCAACACTGTGAATCTCACTCTCCCGCAGCCCCGGTGCAAAAGTCGAAACGTCCAGCGATTGCGCTCACAGGAAAGCTGCCAGCACCGAAAGCTGTAGCTGGTTTTCACTGTCCCTTGGAACTGCATTCGCTGCCGCACAGACATTCGTGCTCTGTAATAGCTGTGCTTGGTAAAGGGGCAACACTCTGTATCTCACTCTCCCGCAGCCCGGGTGCAAAAGTCGAAACGTCCAGCGATTGCGCTCACAGGAAAGCTGCCAGCACCGAACGGTGTAGCTGGTTTTCACTGTCCCTTGGAACTGCATTCGCTGCCGCACAGACATTCGTGCTCTGTAATAGCTTTGCTTGGTAAAGGAGCAACACTCTCTATCTCACTCTTTAGGAGCCCCGGAGCGAAATTCGAACGTCCAGCGATTGCGCCCACAGGAAAGCTGCCAGCACCGAACGCTGTAGCTGGTTTTCACTGTCCCTTGGAACTGCATTCGCTGCCGCACAGACATTCGTGCTCTGTAATAGCTTTGCTTGGTAAAGGAGCAACACTCTGTATCTCACTCTTTAGGAGCCCCCGTGCAAAAGTCGAAACGTCCAGCGATTGCGCGCACATGAAAGCTGCCAGCACCGAAAGCTGTAGCTGGTTTTCACTGTCCCTTGGAACTGCATTCGCTGTCGCACAGACATTCGTGCTCTGTAATAGCTTTGCTTGGTAAAGGGGCAACACTGTGTATCTCACTCTCCCGCAGCCCGGGTGCCAAATTCGAAACGTCCAGCGATTGCGCTCACAGGAAAGCTGCCAGCACCGAACGCTGTAGCTGGTTTTCACTGTCCCTTGGAACTGCATTCGCTGCCGCACAGACATTCGTGCTCTGTAATAGCTTTGCTTGGTAAACAGGTAACACTCTGTATCTCACTCTCCCGCATCCCGGGTGCAAAAGTCGAAACGTCCAGCGATTGCGCTCACAGGAAAGCTGCCAGCACCGAGCACTGTAGCTGGTTTTCACTGTCCGTTGGAACTGCATTCGCTGCCGCACAGACATTCGTGCTCTGTAATAGCTTTGCTTGGTAAAGGGGCAACACTGTGTATCTCACTCTCCCGCATCCCGGGTGCAAAAGTCGAAATGTCCAGCGATTGCGCCCACAGGAAAGCTGCCAGCACCGAACGGTGTAGCTGGGTTTCACTGTCCCTTGGAACTGCATTCGCTGCCGCACAGACATTCGTGCTCTGTAATAGCTGTGCTTGGTAAAGGGGCAACACTCTGTATCTCACTCTCCCGCATCCCGGGTGCAAAAGTCGAAACGTCCAGCGATTGCGCCCACAGGAAAGCTGCCAGCACCGAAAGCTGAGCTGGTTTTCACTATCCCTTGGAACTGCATTCGCTGCCGCACAGACATTCGTGCTCTGTAATAGCTAAGCTTTGTAAAAGGTAACACTCTGTATCTCACTCTCCCGCAGCCCGGGTGCCAACTTCGAAACGTCCAGCGATTGCGCTCACAGGAAAGCTGCCAGCACCGAAAGCTGTAGCTGGTTTTCACTGTCCCTTGGAACTGCATTCGCTGCCGCACAGACATTCGTGCTCTGTAATAGCTTTGCTTGGTAAACAGGTAACACTCTGTATCTCACTCTCCCGCATCCCGGGTGCAAAAGTCGAAACGTCCAGCGATTGCGCTCACAGGAAAGCTGCCAGCACCGAGCACTGTAGCTGGTTTTCACTGTCCGTTGGAACTGCATTCGCTGCCGCACAGACATTCGTGCTCTGTAATAGCTTTGCTTGGTAAAGGGGCAACACTGTGTATCTCACTCTCCCGCAGCCCGGGTGCCAAATTCGAAACGTCCAGCGATTGCGCTCACAGGAAAGCTGCCAGCACCGAAAGCTGAGCTGGTTTTCACTATCCCTTGGAACTGCATTCGCTGCCGCACAGACATTCGTGCTCTGTAATAGCTTTGCTTGGTAAAGGGGCAACACTCTGTATCTCACTCTCCCGCAGCCCGGGTGCCAAATTCGAAACGTCCAGCGATTGCGCTCACAGGAAAGCTGCCAGCACCGAACGCTGTAGCTGGTTTTCACTGTCCCTTGGAACTGCATTCGCTGCCGCACAGACATTCGTGCTCTGTAATAGCTTTGCTTGGTAAAGGGGCAACACTGTGTATCTCACTCTCCCGCAGCCCGGGTCCTCAATTCAAAACGTCCAGCGATTGCGCCCACAGGAAAGTTGCCAGCACCGAAAGCTGAGCTGGTTTTCACTGTCCCTTGGAACTGCATTCGCTGCCGCACAGACATTCGTGCTCTGTAATAGCTTTGCTTGGTAAAGGGGCAACACTCTGTATCTCACTCTCCCGCAGCCCGGTTGCCAAATTCGAAACGTCCAGCGATTGCGCCCACACGAAAGCTGCCAGCACCGAACGCTGTAGCTGGTTTTCACTGTCCCTTGGAACTGCATTCGCTGCCGCACAGACATTCGTGCTCTGTAATAGCTTTGCTTGGTAAAGGGGCAACACTGTGTATCTCACTCTCCCGCAGCCCGGGTCCTGATTTCGAAACGTCCAGCGATTGCGCCCACAGGAAAGCTGCCAGCACCGAAAGCTGTAGCTGGTTTTCACTGTCCCTTGGAACTGCATTCGCTGCCGCACAGACATTCGTGCTCTGTAATAGCTTTGCTTGGTAAAGGGGCAACACTCTGTATCTCACTCTTTAGGAGCCCCGGTACGAAATTCGAAATGTCCAGCGATTGCGCCCACAGGAAAGCTGCCAGCACCGAAAGCTGTAGCTGGTTTTCACTGTCCCTTGGAACTGCATTCGCTGCCGCACAGACATTCGTGCTCTGTAATAGCTTTGCTTGGTAAAAGAGCAACACTCTCTATCTGACTCTCCAGGAGCCCAGGTGCTAAATCGAAATGTCCAGCGATTGCGCCCACAGGAAAGCTGCCAGCACCGAAAGCTGTAGCTGGTTTTCACTATCCCTTGGAACTGCATTCGCTGTCGCACAGACATTCGTGCTCTATAATAGCTTTGCTTGGGAAAGGGGCAACACTGTGTATCTCACTCTCCCGCGTCTCCGCATTCTATTACAAAGCACGAATGTCTGTGCGGCAGCGAATGCAGTTCCAAGGGACAGTGAAAACCAGCTACAGCTTTCGCTGCTGGCAGCTTTCCTGTGGGCGCAATCGCTGGACATTTCGACTTTTGCACCGGGGATCCGGGAGAGAGTGATACAGAGTGTTGCCCCTTTACCAAGCAAAGCTATTACAGAGCACGAATGTCTGTGCGGCAGCGAATGCAGTTCCAAGGGACAGTGAAAACCAGCTACAGCTTTCGGTGCTGGCTGCTTTCCTGTGAGCGCAAAACCTGGACGTTTCGACTTTGGCACCCTGGCTGCGCTAGAGGGAGATACAGAGTGTTGCCCCTTTACCAAGCAAAGCTATTACAGAGCACGAATGTCTGTGCGGCAGCGAATGCAGTTCCAAGGGACAGTGAAAACCAGCTACAGCTTTCGGTGCTGGCAGCTTTCCTGTGGGCGCAATCGCTGGACGTTTCGAATTCAGGACCCAGGCTCCGGGAGAGTGAGATACAGAGTGTTGCCCCTTTACGAAGCACAGCTTTTGGATAGCGCGAATGTCTGTGCGGCAGCGAATGCAGTTCCAAGGGACAGTGAAAACCAGCTACAGCTTTCGGTGCTGGCAGCTTTCCTGTGGGCGCAATCGCTGGACGTTTCGAATTTGGCAACCGGGCTGCGGGAGAGTGAGATACAGAGTGTTGCCCCTTTACCAAGCAAAGCTATTACAGAGCACGAATGTCTGTGCGGCAGCGAATGCAGTTCCAAGGGACAGTGAAAACCAGCTACAGCTTTCGGTGCTGGCAGCTTTCCTGTGGGCGCAATCGCTGGACGTTTCGAATTTGGCAGCCGGGCTCCGGGAGAGTGAGATACAGAGTGTTGCCCCTTTACCAAGCAAAGCTTTTGCAGAGCACGAATGTCTGTGCGGCAGCGAATGCAGTTCCAAGGGACAGTGAAAACCAGCTACAGCTTTCGGTGCTGGCAGCTTTCCTGTGGGCGCAATCGCTGGACGTTGCAATTTGGCAGCCGGGCTCCGGGAGAGTGAGATACAGAGTGTTGCCCCTTTACCAAGCAAAGCTATTACAGAGCACGAATGTCTGTGCGGCAGCGAATGCAGTTCCAAGGGACAGTGAAAACCAGCTACAGCTTTCGGTGCTGGCAGCTTTCCTGTGGGCGCAATCGCTGGACGTTTCGAATTTGGCTCCAGGGCTCCGGGAGAGTGAGATACAGAGTGTTGCCCCGTTACTAAGCAAAGCTATTACAGAGCACGAATGTCTGTGCGGCAGCGAATGCAGTTCCAAGGACAGTGAAAACCAGCTACCGCTTTCGGTGCTGGCAGCTTTCGTGTGGGCTCAATCCCTGGACGTTTCGAATTTGGCAACCGGGCTGCGGGAGAGTGAGATACAGAGTGTTGCCCCTTTACCAAGCACAGCTATTACAGAGCACGAATGTCTGTGCGGCAGCGAATGCAGTTCCAAGGGACAGTGAAAACCAGCTACAGCTTTCGGTGCTGGCAGCTTTCCTGTGGGCGCAATCGCTGGACGTTTCGAATTTGGCAGCCGGGCTGCGGGAGAGTGAGATACAGAGTGTTGCCCCTTTACCAAGCAAAGCTTTTGCAGAGCGCGAATGTCTGTGCGGCAGCGAATGCAGTTCCAAGGGACAGTGAAAACCAGCTACAGCTTTCGGTGCTGGCAGCTTTCCTGTGGGCGCAATCGCTGGACGTTTCGAATTTGGCATCCCGGGGCTCCGGGAGAGTGAGATACAGAGTGTTGCCCCGTTACCAAGCAAAGCTTTTACAGAGCACGAATGTCTGTGCGGCAGAGAATGCAGTTCCAAGGACAGTGAAAACCAGCTACAGCTTTCGTTGATGGTAGCTTTCCTGTGGGCGCAATCGCTGGACGTTCCGAATTTAGCACCGGGGCTCCCGGAGAGTGAGATACAGAGTGTTGCCCCTTTACCAAGCAAAGCTTTTACAGAGCACGAATGTCTGTGCGGCAGCGAATGCAGTTCCAAGGGACAGTGAAAACCAGCTACAGCTTTCGGTGCTGGCAGCTTTCCTGTGGGCGCAATCGCTGGACGTTTCGAATTTGGCACCCGGGCTCCGGGAGAGTGAGATACAGAGTGTTGCCCCTTTACTAAGCAAAGCTATTACAGAGCACGAATGTCTGTGCGGCAGCGAATGCAGTTCCAAGGGACAGTGAAAACCAGCTACAGCTTTCGGTGCTGGCAGCTTTCCTGTGGGCGCAATCGCTGGACGTTTCGAATTTGGCACCCGGGCTGCGGTAGAGGGAGATACAGAGTGTTGCCCCGTTACCAAGCAAAGCTATTACAGAGCACGAATGTCTGTGCGGCAGCGAATGCAGTTCCAAGGGACAGTGAAAACCAGCTACAGCTTTCGGTGCTGGCAGCTTTCGTGTGGGCGCAATCGCTGGACGTTTCGTACTTGGAACTCGAGCTCCGGGAGAGTGAGATACAGAGTGTTGCCCCTTTACCAAGCAAAGCTATTACAGAGCACGAATGTCTGTGCGGCAGCGAATGCAGTTCCAAGGGACAGTGAAAACCAGCTACAGCTTTCGGTGCTGGCAGCTTTCCTGTGGGCGCAATGGCTGGACGTTTCGAAGTTGGCAGCCGGGCTCCGTGAGAGTGAGATACAGAGTGTTGCCCCTTTACCAAGCAAAGCTTTTGCAGAGCACGAATGTCTGTGCGGCAGCGAATGCAGTTCCAAGGGACAGTGAAAACCAGCTACAGCTTTCGGTGCTGGCAGCTTTCCTGTGGGCGCAATCGCTGGACGTTTCGAATTTGGCACCCGGGGCTCCAGAGTGAGATACAGAGTGTTGCCCCGTTACTAAGCAAAGCTATTACAGAGCACGAATGTCTGTGCGGCAGCGAATGCAGTTCCAAGGGACAGTGAAAACCAGCTACAGCTTTCGGTGCTGGCAGCTTTCCTGTGGGCGCAATCGCTGGACGTTGCGAATTTGGCACCGGGGCTCCGGGAGAGTGAGATACAGAGTGTTGCCCCTTTACCAAGCAAAGCTTTTACAGAGCACGAATGTCTGTGCGGCAGCGAATGCAGTTCCAAGGGACAGTGAAAACCAGCTACAGCTTTCGGTGCTGGCAGCTTTCCTGTGGGCGCAATCGCTGGACGTTTCGAATTTGGCACCCGGGCTACGGGAGAGTGAGATACAGAGTGTTGCCCCTTTAATAAGCAAAGCTATTACAGAGCACGAATGTCTGTGCGGCAGCGAATGCAGTTCCAAGGGACAGTGAAAACCAGCTACAGCTGTCGGTGCTTGCAGCTGTCCTGTGGGCGGTAACGCTGGACTTTTCGAATTTGTCCACCCGGGGCTCTAGAGTGAGATACAGAGTGTTGCCCCGTTACTAAGCAAAGCTATTACAGAGCACGAATGTCTGTGCGGCAGCGAATGCAGTTCCAAGGGACAGTGAAAACCAGCTACAGCTTTCGGTGCTGGCAGCTTTCTTGTGGGCGCAATCGCTGGATGTTTCGTATTTCGCTCTGGAGCTGCGGGAGAGTGAGATAGAGAGTGTTGCCCCTTTACCAAGCAAAGCTATTACAGAGCACGAATGTCTGTGCGGCAGCGAATGCAGTTCCAAGGGACAGTGAAAACCAGCTGGAGCTTTCGGTATTGGCTGCTTTCCTGTGGGCGCAATGTCTGGACGTTTCGAATTTGGCAGCCGGGGTGCCGGAGAGTGAGATACAGAGTGTTGCCCCTTTACCAAGCAAAGCTTTTGGATAGCGCGAATGTCTGTGCGGCAGCGAATGCAGTTCCAAGGGACAGTGAAAACCAGCTACAGCTTTCGGTGCTGGCAGCTTTCCTGTGGGCGCAAACGCTGGACTTTCGAATTTGTTCACCCGGGGCTCTAGATAGACATAGAGAGTGTTGCCCCGTTACTAAGCAAAGCTATTACAGAGCACGAATGTCTGTGCGGCAGCGAATGCAGTTCCAAGGGACAGTGAAAACCAGCTACAGCTTTCGGTGCTGGCAGCTTTCCTGTGGGCGCAATGGCTGGACGTTTCGAATTTGGCAACCGGGCTGCGGGAGAGTGAGATAGCGAGTGTTGCCCCTTTACCAAGCAAAGCTATTACAGAGCACGAATGTCTGTGCGGCAGCGAATGCAGTTCCAAGGGACAGTGAAAACCAGCTACAGCTTTCGGTGCTGGCAGCTTTCCTGTGGGCGCAATGGCTGGACGTTTCGAATTTGGCAGCCGGGCTCCGGGAGAGTGAGATACAGAGTGTTGCCCCTTTACCAAGCAAAGCTATTACAGAGCACGAATGTCTGTGCGGCAGCGAATGCAGTTCCAAGGGACAGTGAAAACCAGCTACAGCTTTCGGTGCTGGCAGCTTTCCTGTGGGCGCAATGGCTGGACGTTTCGAATTTCGCTCCGGAACTGCGGGAGAGTGAGATACAGAGTGTTGCCCCTTTACCAAGCAAAGCTATTACAGAGCACGAATGTCTGTGCGGCAGCGAATGCAGTTCCAAGGGACAGTGAAAACCAGCTACAGCTTTCGGTGCTGGCAGCTTTCCTGTGGGCGCAATGGCTGGACGTTTCGAATTTCGCTCCGGGGCTCTAAGAGTCAGATAGAGAGTGTTGTTCCTTTAATAAGCAAAGCTATTACAGAGCACGAATGTCTGTGCGGCAGCGAATGCAGTTCCAAGGGACAGTGAAAACCAGCTACAGCTTTCGGTGCTGGCTGCTTTCCTGTGGGCGCAATCGCTGGACGTTTCGAATTTGTCACCCGGGCCTCTAGAGTGAGATACAGAGTGTTGCCCCTTTACCAAGCAAAGCTATTACAGAGCACGAATGTCTGTGCGGCAGCGAATGCAGTTCCAAAGGACAGTGAAAACCAGCTACAGCTTTCGGTGCTGGCAGCTTTCGTGTGGGCGCAATCGCTGGACATTTCGAATTTCGCTCCGGGGCTCTAAGATAGACAAAGAGAGTGTTGCCCCTTTACCAAGCAAAGCTATTACAGAGCACGAATGTCTGTGCGGCAGCGAATGCAGTTCCAAGGGACAGTGAAAACCAGCTACAGCTTTCGGTGCTGGCTGCTTTCCTGTGGGCGCAATGGCTGGACGTTTCGAATTTGGCAGCCGGTGTGCCGGAGAGTGAGATACACAGTGTTGCCCCTTTACCAAGCAAAGCTTTTGGATAGTGCGAATGTCTGTGCGGCAGCGAATGCAGTTCCAAGGGACAGTGAAAACCAGCTACAGCTTTCGGTGCTGGCAGCTTTCCTGTGGGCGCAATCGCTGGACATTTCGAATTTCGCTCCGGGGCTCTAAGACAGACATAGAGAGTGTTGCCCCGTTACTAAGCAAAGCTATTACAGAGCACGAATGTCTGTGCGGCAGCGAATGCAGTTCCAAGGGACAGTGAAAACCAGCTACAGCTTTCGGTGCTGGCTGCTTTCCTGTGGGCGCAATGGCTGGACGTTTCGAATTTGGCAGCCGGTGTGCCGGAGAGTGAGATACAGAGTGTTGCCCCTTTACCAAGCAAAGCTTTTGGATAGCACGAATGTCTGTGCGGCAGCGAATGCAGTTCCAAGGGACAGTGAAAACCAGCTACAGCTTTCGGTGCTGGCAGCTTTCGTGTGGGCGCAATCGCTGGACGTTTCGACTTTGGCACCCGGGCTGCGGGAGAGTGAGATAGAGAGTGTTGCCCCTTTACCAAGCACAGCTATTACAGAGCACGAATGTCTGTGCGGCAGCGAATGCAGTTCCAAGGGACAGTGAAAACCAGCTACAGCTTTCGGTGCTGGCAGCTTTCCTGTGGGCGCAATCGCTGGACGTTTCGAATTTGGCACCCGGGCTGCGGGAGAGTGAGATACACAGTGTTGCCCCTTTACCAAGCACAGCTTTTGGATAGCACGAATGTCTGTGCGGCAGCGAATGCAGTTCCAAGGGACAGTGAAAACCAGCTACAGCTTTCGGTGCTGGCAGCTTTCCTGTGGGCGCAATCGCTGGACGTTCGAATTTGGCAACCGGGCTGCGGGAGAGTGAGATACAGAGTGTTGCCCCTTTACCAAGCAAAGCTATTACAGAGCACGAATGTCTGTGCGGCAGCGAATGCAGTTCCAAGGGACAGTGAAAACCAGCTACAGCTTTCGGTGCTGGCTGCTTTCCTGTGGTCGCAATCGCTGCACGTTTCGAATTTGGCAGCCGGGCTCCCGGAGAGTGAGATACACAGCGTTGCCCCTTTACCAAGCAAAGCTTTTGCAGAGCACGAATGTCTGTGCGGCAGCGAATGCAGTTCCAAGGGACAGTGAAAACCAGCTACAGCTTGCGGTGCTGGCAGCTTTCGTGTCGGCGCAATCGCTGGACGTTTCGACTTTGGCACCCGGGCTGCGGTAGAGTGAGATACAGAGTGTTGCCCCTTTACCAAGCAAAGCTATTACAGAGCACGAATGTCTGTGCGGCAGCGAATGCAGTTCCAAGGGACAGTGAAAACCAGCTACAGCTTTCGGTGCTGGCAGCTTTCCTGTGGGCGCAATCGCTGGACGTTTCGAATTTCGCTCCGGGGCTCTCAGATAGACATAGAGAGTGTTGCCCCGTTACCAAGCAAAGCTATTACAGAGCACGAATGTCTGTGCGGCAGCGAGTGCAGTTCCAAGGGACAGTGAAAACCAGCTACAGCTTTCGGTGCTGGCAGCTTTCCTGTGGGCGCAATGGCTGGACATTTCGAATTTGGCAGCCAGTGTGCCGGAGAGTGAGATACAGAGTGTTGCCCCTTTACCAAGCAAAGCTTTTGGATAGCGCGAATGTCTGTGCGGCAGCGAATGCAGTTCCAAGGGACAGTGAAAACCAGCTACAGCTTTCGGTGCTGGCAGCTTTCCTGTGGGCGCAATCGCTGGACGTTTCGAATTTGTTCACGCGGGGCTCTAGATAGAGATAGAGAGTGTTGCCCCTTTACCAAGCAAAGCTATTACAGAGCACGAATGTCTGTGCGGCAGCGAATGCAGTTCCAAGGGACAGTGAAAACCAGCTACAGCTTTCGGTGCTGGCAGCTTTCCTGTGGGCGCAATCGCTGGACGTTTCGACTTTTCACCGGGGCTCCGGGAGAGTGAGATACAGAGTGTTGCCCCTTTACCAAGCAAAGCTATTACAGAGCACGAATGTCTGTGCGGCAGCGAATGCAGTTCCAAGGGACAGTGAAAACCAGCTACAGCTTTCGGTGCTGGCAGCTTTCCTGTGGGCGCAATCGCTGGACGTTTCGAATTTGGCAGCCGGGGTGCGGGAGAGTGAGATACAGAGTGTTGCCCCTTTACCAAGCAAAGCTATTACAGAGCACGAATGTCTGTGCGGCAGCGAATGCAGTTCCAAGGGACAGTGAAAACCAGCTACAGCTTTCGGTGCTGGCAGCTTTCCTGTGGGCGCAATCGCTGGACATTTCGAATTTCGCTCCGGGGCTCTAAGAGTGAGATAGAGAGTGTTGCCCCGTTACTAAGCAAAGCTATTACAGAGCACGAATGTCTGTGCGGCAGCGAATGCAGTTCCAAGGGACAGTGAAAACCAGCTACAGCTTTCGGTGCTGGCAGCTTTCCTGTGGGCGCAATCGCTGGACGTTTCGAATTTGTCACCCGGGGCTCTACATAGAGATAGAGAGTTTTGCCCCTTTAACAAGCAAAGCTATTACAGAGCACGAATGTCTGTGCGGCAGAGAATGCAGTTCCAAAGGACAGTGAAAACCAGCTACAGCGTTCGGTGCTGGCAGCTTTCGTGTGGGCGCAATCGCTGGACATTTCGACTTTTGCACCCGGACTGCGGGAGAGGGAGATACACAGTGTTGCCCCTTTACCAAGCAAAGCTATTACAGAGCACGAATGTCTGTGCGGCAGCGAATGCAGTTCCAAGGGACAGTGAAAACCAGCTACAGCTTTCGGTGCTGGCAGCTTTCGTGTGGGCGCAATCGCTGGACATTTCGACTTTTGCACCCGGGATGCGGGAGAGTGAGATACACAGTGTTGCCCCTTTACCAAGCAAAGCTATTACAGAGCACGAATGTCTGTGCGGCAGCGAATGCAGTTCCATGGGACAGTGAAAAGCAGCTAGAGCTTTCGGTGTTGGCTGCTTTCCTGTGGGCGCAATGGCTGGACGTTTCGAATTTGGCAGCCGGTGTGCCGGAGAGTGAGATACACAGTGTTGCCCCTTTACCAAGCAAAGCTTTTGGATAGTGCGAATGTCTGTGCGGCAGCGAATGCAGTTCCAAGGGACAGTGAAAACCAGCTACAGCTTTCGGTGCTGGCAGCTTTCCTGTGGGCGCAATCGCTGGACATTTCGAATTTCGCTCCGGGGCTCTAAGATAGACATAGAGAGTGTTGCCCCGTTACTAAGCAAAGCTATTACAGAGCACGAATGTCTGTGCGGCAGAGAATGCAGTTCCACGGGACAGTGAAAAGCAGCTAGAGCTTTCGGTGTTGGCTGCTTTCCTGTGGGCGCAATGGCTGGACGTTTCGAATTTGGCAGCCGGTGTGCCGGAGAGTGAGATACAGAGTGTTGCCCCTTTACCAAGCAAAGCTTTTGGATAGTGCGAATGTCTGTGCGGCAGCGAATGCAGTTCCAAGGGACAGTGAAAACCAGCTACAGCTTTCGGTGCTGGCAGCTTTCGTGTGGGCGCAATCGCTGGACGTTTCGACTTTTGCACCGGGGCTCCAAAACAGAGAGATAGAGAGAATTGCCCCTATACCAAGCACAGCTATTACAGAGCACGAATGTCTGTGCGGCAGCGAATGCAGTTCCAAGGGATAGTGAAAACCAGCTCAGCTTTCGGTGCTGGCAGCTTTCGTGTGGGCGCAATCGATGGACGTTTCGAATTCAGGACCCGGGCTGCGGGAGAGTGAGATACACAGTGTTGCCCCTTTACCAAGCACAGCTTTTGGATACTGCGAATGTCTGTGCGGCAGCGAATGCAGTTCCAAGGGACAGTGAAAACCAGCTACACCGTTCGGTGCTGGCAGCTTTCCTGTGAGCGCAATCGCTGGACGTTTCGAATTTGGCATCCGGGCTGCGGGAGAGTGAGATAAACAGTTTTGCCCCTTTACCAAGCAAAGCTATTACAGAGCACGAATGTCTGTGCGGCAGCGAATGCAGTTCCAAGGGACAGTGAAAACCAGCTACAGCGTTCGGTGCTGGCAGCTTTCGTGTGGGCGCAATCGCTGGACGTTTCGAATTTGGCAGCCGGGTGCCGGAGAGTGAGATACACAGTGTTGCCCCTTTACCAAGCAAAGCTTTTGGATAGTGCGAATGTCTGTGTGGCAGAGAATGCAGTTCCAAGGGACAGTGAAAACGAGCTACAGCGTTCCATGCTGGCTGCTTTCCTGTGGGTGCAATCGCTGGACGTTTCCACTTTGGCACCCGGGCTGCGGGAGAGTGAGATACACAGTGTTGCCCCTTTACTAAGCAAAGCTATTACAGAGCACGAATGTCTGTGCGGCAGCGAATGCAGTTCCAAGGGACAGTGAAAACCAGCTACAGCTTTCGGTGCTGGCAGCTTTCGTGTGGGCGCAATCGCTGGATGTTTCGAATTTCGCTCTGGAGCTGCGGGAGAGTGAGATAGAGAGTGTTGCCCCTTTACCAAGCAAAGCTATTACAGAGCACGAATGTCTGTGCGGCAGCGAATGCAGTTCCATGGGTCAGTGAAAACCAGCTGCAGCGTTCGGTGCTGGCAGATTTCCTGTGGGCGCAATGGCTGGACGTTTCGAATTTGGCAGCCGGGGTGCCGGAGAGTGAGATACACAGTGTTGCCCCTTTACCAAGCAAAGCTATTACAGAGCACGAATGTCTGTGCGGCAGCGAATGCAGTTCCAAGGGACAGTGAAAACCAGCTACAGCTGTCGGTGCTGGCAGCTTTCGTGTGGGCGCAATCGCTGGACGTTTCGAATTTGTTCACCCGGGGCTCTAGATAGACATAGTGAGTGTTGCGCCGTTACTAAGCAAAGGTATTACAGAGCACGAATATCTGTGCGGCAGCGAATGCAGTTCCAAGGGACAGTGAAAACCAGCTACAGCTTTCGGTGCTGGCAGCTTTCCTGTGGGCGCAATGGCTGGACGTTTCGAATTTTGCAGCCGGCTGCGGGAGAGTGAGATACAGAGTGTTGCCCCTTTACCAAGCAAAGCTATTACAGAGCACGAATGTCTGTGCGGCAGCGAATGCAGTTCCAAGGGACAGTGAAAACCAGCTACAGCTTTCGGTGCTGGCAGCTTTCCTGTGGGCGCAATCGCTGGACATTTCGACTTTTGCACCGGGGCTCCGGGAGAGAGAGATATAGAGTGTTGCCCCTTTACCAAGCACAGCTATTACAGAGCACGAATGTCTGTGCGGCAGCGAATGCAGTTCCAAGGGACAGTGAAAACCAGCTACAGCTTTCGGTGCTGGCAGCTTTCCTGTGGGCGCAATCGCTGGACGTTTCGAATTTGGCACGCGGGCTGCGGGAGAGGGAGATACACAGTGTTGCCCCTTTACCAAGCAAAGCTATTACAGAGCACGAATGTCTGTGCGGCAGCGAATGCAGTTCCAAGGGACAGTGAAAACCAGCTACAGCTTTCGGTGCTGGCAGCTTTCCTGTGGGCGCAATCGCTGGACGTTTCGAATTTGGCAACCGGGCTGCGGGAGAGTGAGATACAGAGTGTTGCCCCTTTACCAAGCAAAGCTATTACAGAGCACGAATGTCTGTGCGGCAGCGAATGCAGTTCCAAGGGACAGTGAAAACCAGCTACAGCTTTCGGTGCTGGCAGCTTTCCTGTGGGCGCAATCGCTGGACGTTTCGAATTTGGCAGCCGGGTGCCGGAGAGTGAGATACACAGTGTTGCCCCTTTACCAAGCAAAGCTTTTGGATAGCGCGAATGTCTGTGCGGCAGCGAATGCAGTTCCAAGGGACAGTGAAAACCAGCTACAGCTTTCGGTGCTGGCAGCTTTCCTGTGGGCGCAATCGCTGGACGTTTCGAATTTGGCACGCGGGCTGCGGGAGAGTGAGATACAAAGTGTTGCCCCTTTACTAAGCAAAGCTATTACAGAGCACGAATGTCTGTGCGGCAGCGAATGCAGTTCCAAGGGACAGTGAAAACCAGCTACAGCTTTCGGTGCTGGCAGCTTTCCTGTGGGCGCAATGGCTGGACGTTTCGAATTTCGCTCCGGAACTGCGGGAGAGTGAGATAGAGAGTGTTGCCCCTTTACCAAGCAAAGCTATTACAGAGCACGAATGTCTGTGCGGCAGCGAATGCAGTTCCAAGGGACAGTGAAAACCAGCTACAGCTTTCGGTGCTGGCAGCTTTCCTGTGGGCGCAATCGCTGGACGTTTCGAATTTGGCAACCGGGCTGCGGGAGAGTGAGATACAGAGTGTTGCCCCTTTACCAAGCACAGCTTTTGGATAGCACGAATGTCTGTGCGGCAGCGAATGCAGTTCCAAGGGACAGTGAAAACCAGCTACAGCTTTCGGTGCTGGCAGCTTTCCTGTGGGCGCAATCGCTGGACGTTTCGAATTTGTTCACGCGGGGCTCTAGAGTGAGATAGCGAGTGTTGCCCCTTTACCAAGCAAAGCTATTACAGAGCACGAATGTCTGTGCGGCAGCGAATGCAGTTCCAAGGGACAGTGAAAACCAGCTACAGCTTTCGGTGCTGGCAGCTTTCCTGTGGGCGCAATCGCTGGACATTTCGACTTTTCCACCGGGGCTCCGGGAGAGTGAGATACAGAGTGTTGCCCCTTTACCAAGCAAAGCTATTACAGAGCACGAATGTCTGTGCGGCAGCGAATGCAGTTCCAAGGGACAGTGAAAACCAGCTACAGCTTTCGGTGCTGGCAGCTTTCCTGTGGGCGCAATCGCTGGACGTTTCGAATTTGGCACTCGGGCTGCGGGAGAGTGAGATACAGAGTGTTGCCCTTTACCAAGCAAAGCTATTACAGAGCACGAATGTCTGTGCGGCAGCGAATGCAGTTCCAAGGGACAGTGAAAACCAGCTACAGCTTTCGGTGCTGGCAGCTTTCCTGTGGGCGCAATCGCTGGACGTTTCGACTTTGGCATGGGGCTCCAGAAGAGAGAGATAGAGAGTGTTGCCCCTTTACCAAGCACAGCTATTACAGAGCACGAATGTCTGTGCGGCAGCGAATGCAGTTCCAAGGGACAGTGAAAACCAGCTACAGCTTTCGGTGCTGGCAGCTTTCGTGTGGGCGCAATCGCTGGACGTTTCGACTTTGGCACCCGGGCTGCGGGAGAGGGAGATACACAGTGTTGCCCCTTTACCAAGCAAAGCTATTACAGAGCACGAATGTCTGTGCGGCAGCGAATGCAGTTCCAAGGGACAGTGAAAACCAGCTACAGCTTTCGGTGCTGGCAGCTTTCCTGTGGGCGCAATCGCTGGACGTTTCGAATTTCGCTCCGGGGCTCGGGGAGAGTGAGATACAGAGTGTTGCCCCTTTACCAAGCAAAGCTATTACAGAGCACGAATGTCTGTGCGGCAGCGAATGCAGTTCCAAGGGACAGTGAAAACCAGCTACAGCTTTCGGTGCTGGCAGCTTTCCTGTGGGCGCAATCGCTGGACGTTTCGAATTTGGCAGCGGGGTCCCGCAGAGTGAGATACAGAGTGTTGCCCCTTTACCAAGCAAAGCTTTTGGATAGCGCGAATGTCTGTGCGGCAGCGAATGCAGTTCCAAGGGACAGTGAAAACCAGCTACAGCTTTCGGTGCTGGCAGCTTTCCTGTGGGCGCAATCGCTGGACGTTTCGAATTTGTTCACGCGGGGCGCTAGAGTGAGATACAGAGTGTTGCCCCTTTACCAAGCAAAGCTATTACAGAGCACGAATGTCTGTGCGGCAGCGAATGCAGTTCCAAGGGACAGTGAAAACCAGCTACAGCTTTCGGTGCTGGCAGCTTTCGTGTGGGCGCAATCGCTGGACGTTTCGACTTTTGCACCGGGGCTCCGGGAGAGTGAGATACAGAGTGTTGCCCCTTTACCAAGCAAAGCTATTACAGAGCACGAATGTCTGTGCGGCAGCGAATGCAGTTCCAAGGGACAGTGAAAACCAGCTACAGCTTTCGGTGCTGGCAGCTTTCCTGTGGGCGCAATCGCTGGACGTTTCGAATTTGGCAGCCGGGGTGCGGGAGAGTGAGATACAGAGTGTTGCCCCTTTACCAAGCAAAGCTTTTGGAGAGCACGAATGTCTGTGCGGCAGCGAATGCAGTTCCAGGGGACAGTGAAAACCAGCTACAGCTTTCGGTGCTGGCAGCTTTCCTGTGGGCGCAATCGCTGGACATTTCGACTTTTGCACCCGGGCTCCGGGAGAGTGCTATACACAGTGTTGCCCCTTTACCAAGCATAGCTATTACAGAGCACGAATGTCTGTGCGGCAGCGAATGCAGTTCCAAGGGACAGTGAAAACCAGCTACAGCTTTCGGTGCTGGCAGCTTTCCTGTGGGCGCAATCGCTGGACGTTTCGAATTTGGCAGCCGGGCTCCCGGAGAGTGAGATACAGAGTGTTGCCCCTTTACCAAGCAAAGCTATTACAGAGCACGAATGTCTGTGCGGCAGCGAATGCAGTTCCAAGGGACAGTGAAAACCAGCTACAGCTTTCGGTGCTGGCAGCTTTCCTGTGGGCGCAATAGCTGGACGTTTCGAATTTGGCACCTGGGCTCCGGGAGAGTGAGATAGAGAGTGTTGCCCCTTTACCAAGCAAAGCTATTACAGAGCACGAATGTCTGTGCGGCAGCGAATGCAGTTCCAAGGGACAGTGAAAACCAGCTACAGCTTTCGGTGCTGGCAGCTTTCCTGTGGGCGCAATCGCTGGACGTTTCGACTTTGGCACCCGGGCTCCGGGAGAGTGAGATACACAGTGTTGCCCCTTTACCAAGCAAAGCTATTACAGAGCACGAATGTCTGTGCGGCAGCGAATGCAGTTCCAAGGGACAGTGAAAACCAGCTACAGCTTTCGGTGCTGGCAGCTTTCGTGTGGGCGCAATGGCTGGACGTTTCGAATTTCGCTCCGGGGCTCTAAGAGTGAGATAGAGAGTGTTGCCCCTTTACCAAGCAAAGCTATTACAGAGCACGAATGTCTGTGCGGCAGCGAATGCAGTTCCAAGGGACAGTGAAAACCAGCTACAGCTTTCGGTGCTGGCAGCTTTCCTGTGGGCGCAATCGCTGGACGTTTCGAATTTGGCAGCCGGGTGCCGGAGAGTGAGATACACAGTGTTGCCCCTTTACCAAGCAAAGCTTTTGGATAGTGCGAATGTCTGTGCGGCAGCGAATGCAGTTCCAAGGGACAGTGAAAACCAGCTACAGCTGTCGGTGCTTGCAGCTTTCCTGTGGGCGGTAACGCTGGACGTTTCGAATTTGTTCACCCGGGGCTCTAGAGTGAGATAGAGAGTGTTGCCCCTTTACCAAGCAAAGCTATTACAGAGCACGAATGTCTGTGCGGCAGCGAATGCAGTTCCAAGGGACAGTGAAAACCAGCTACAGCTTTCGGTGCTGGCAGCTTTCGTGTGGGCGCAATGGCTGGACGTTTCGAATTTCGCACCGGGGCTCCGGGAGAGTGAGATACAGAGTGTTGCCCCTTTACCAAGCAAAGCTATTACAGAGCACGAATGTCTGTGCGGCAGCGAATGCAGTTCCAAGGGACAGTGAAAACCAGCTACAGCTTTCGGTGCTGGCAGCTTTCCTGTGGGCGCAATCGCTGGACGTTTCGAATTTGGCAGCCGGGGTGCCGGAGAGTGAGATACACAGTGTTGCCCCTTTACCAAGCAAAGCTTTTGGATAGTGCGAATGTCTGTGCGGCAGCGAATGCAGTTCCAAGGGACAGTGAAAACCAGCTACAGCTTTCGGTGCTGGCAGCTTTCCTGTGGGCGCAATCGCTGGACATTTCGAATTTCGCTCCGGGGCTCTAAGATAGAGATAGAGAGTATTGCCCCTTTACTAAGCAAAGCTATTACAGAGCACGAATGTCTGTGCGGCAGCGAATGCAGTTCCAAGGGACAGTGAAAACCAGCTACAGCTTTCGGTGCTGGCAGCTTTCCTGTGGGCGCAATCGCTGGACGTTTCGAATTTGTCACCCGGGCTCCGGGAGAGTGAGATACAGAGTGTTGCCCCTTTACCAAGCAAAGCTATTACAGAGCACGAATGTCTGTGCGGCAGCGAATGCAGTTCCAAGGGACAGTGAAAACCAGCTACAGCTTTCGGTGCTGGCAGCTTTCCTGTGGGCGCAATCGCTGGACGTTTCGAATTTTGCACCCGGGCTCCGGGAGAGTGAGATACACAGTGTTGCCCCTTTACCAAGCAAAGCTATTACAGAGCACGAATGTCTGTGCGGCAGCGAATGCAGTTCCAAGGGACAGTGAAAACCAGCTACAGCTTTCGGTGCTGGCAGCTTTCGTGTGGGCGCAATCGCTGGACGTTTCGACTTTGGCACCCGGGCTGCGGGAGAGGGAGATACACAGTGTTGCCCCTTTACCAAGCAAAGCTATTACAGAGCACGAATGTCTGTGCGGCAGCGAATGCAGTTCCAAGGGACAGTGAAAACCAGCTACAGCTTTCGGTGCTGGCAGCTTTCCTGTGGGCGCAATCGCTGGACGTTTCGAATTTCGCTCCGGGGCTCTAAGAGTGAGATAGAGAGTGTTGCCCCTTTACCAAGCAAAGCTATTACAGAGCACGAATGTCTGTGCGGCAGCGAATGCAGTTCCAAGGGACAGTGAAAACCAGCTACAGCTTTCGGTGCTGGCAGCTTTCCTGTGGGCGCAATGGCTGGACGTTCGAATTTGGCAACCGGGCTGCGGGAGAGTGAGATACAGAGTGTTGCCCCTTTACCAAGCAAAGCTTTTGGATAGCGCGAATGTCTGTGCGGCAGCGAATGCAGTTCCAAGGGACAGTGAAAACCAGCTACAGCTTTCGGTGCTGGCAGCTTTCCTGTGGTCGCAATCACTGGACGTTTCGAATTTGGCACCGGGGCTCCCCGAGAGCGAGATAGAGAGTGTTGCCCCTTTACCAAGCAAAGCTATTACAGAGCACGAATGTCTGTGCGGCAGCGAATGCAGTTCCAAGGGACAGTGAAAACCAGCTACAGCTTTCGGTGCTGGCAGCTTTCGTGTGGGCGCAATCGCTGGACGTTTCGACTTTGGCACCCGGGCTGCGGGAGAGGGAGATACACAGTGTTGCCCCTTTACCAAGCAAAGCTATTACAGAGCACGAATGTCTGTGCGGCAGCGAATGCAGTTCCAAGGGACAGTGAAAACCAGCTACAGCTTTCGGTGCTGGCAGCTTTCCTGTGGGCGCAATCGCTGGACATTTCGAATTTCGCTCCGGGGCTCCTAAAGAGTGAGATAGAGAGTGTTGCCCCGTTACTAAGCAAAGCTATTACAGAGCACGAATGTCTGTGCGGCAGCGAATGCAGTTCCAAGGGACAGTGAAAACCAGCTACAGCTTTCGGTGCTGGCAGCTTTCCTGTGGGCGCAATGGCTGGACGTTTCGAATTTGGCAGCCAGGGTGCCGGAGAGTGAGATACAGAGTGTTGCCCCTTTACCAAGCAAAGCTTTTGGATAGCGCGAATGTCTGTGCGGCAGCGAATGCAGTTCCAAGGGACAGTGAAAACCAGCTACAGCTTTCGGTGCTGGCAGCTTTCCTGTGGGCGCAATCGCTGGACGTTTCGAATTTGTTCACCCGGGGCTCTAGAGTGAGATAGAGAGTGTTGCCCCTTTACCAAGCAAAGCTATTACAGAGCACGAATGTCTGTGCGGCAGCGAATGCAGTTCCAAGGAACAGTGAAAACCAGCTACAGCTTTCGGTGCTGGCAGTTTCGTGTGGGCGCAATCGCTGGACATTTCGACTTTTCCACCGGGGCTCCTAAAGAGAGATATACAGAGTGTTACCTCTTTACCAAGCAAAGCTATTACAGAGCACGAATGTCTGTGCGGCAGCGAATGCAGTTCCAAGGGACAGTGAAAACCAGCTACAGCTTTCGGTGCTGGCAGCTTTCCTGTGGGCGCAATCGCTGGACATTTCGAATTTGGCACTCGGGATGCGGGAGAGTGAGATACAGAGTGTTGCCCCTTTACCAAGCAAAGCTATTACAGAGCACGAATGTCTGTGCGGCAGCGAATGCAGTTCCAAGGGACAGTGAAAACCAGCTACAGCTTTCGGTGCTGGCAGCTTTCCTGTGGGCGCAATGGCTGGACGTTTCGAATTTCGCTCCGGGGCTCGCACAGAGTGAGATACAGAGTGTTGCCCCTTTACCAAGCAAAGCTATTACAGAGCACGAATGTCTGTGCGGCAGCGAATGCAGTTCCAAGGGACAGTGAAAACCAGCTACAGCTTTCGGTGCTGGCAGCTTTCCTGTGGGCGCAATCGCTGGACGTTTCGAATTTGGCACCCGGGCTCCGGGAGAGTGAGATACAGAGTGTTGCCCCTTTACCAAGCAAAGCTATTACAGAGCACGAATGTCTGTGCGGCAGCGAATGCAGTTCCAAGGGACAGTGAAAACCAGCTACAGCTTTCGGTGCTGGCAGCTTTCCTGTGGGCGCAATCGCTGGACGTTTCGAATTTGGCAGCCGGGCTCCCGGAGAGTGAGATACACAGTGTTGCCCCTTTACCAAGCAAAGCTATTACAGAGCACGAATGTCTGTGCGGCAGCGAATGCAGTTCCAAGGGACAGTGAAAACCAGCTACAGCTTTCGGTGCTGGCAGCTTTCCTGTGGGCGCAATCGCTGGACGTTTCGACTTTGGCACCCGGGGCTCCGGGAGAGTGAGATAGCGAGTGTTGCCCCTTTACCAAGCAAAGCTATTACAGAGCACGAATGTCTGTGCGGCAGCGAATGCAGTTCCAAGGGACAGTGAAAACCAGCTACAGCTT